>NC_090332.1:26182442-26196418 GCF_035084215.1 Heptranchias perlo | reverse complement strand
TATAGAGAGAGAAAGAAAGAGATAGATAGAGAGAGAAAGAAAGAGATAGAGAGAGAGAAAGATAGAGAGAGAAAGAAAGAGATAGAGAGATAGAGAGAGAAAGAGATACAGAGAGAAAGAGATAGAGAGAAACAAAGATAGAGAGAGAGAAAGAGACAGAGAGAGATAGAAAGAGAGAGATACAGAGAGAAAGAAAGAGATAGAGAGAGAGAGAAAGAGACAGAGAGTGAAAGAGAAAGAATGAGATAGAGAGAAAGAAAGATAGCGAGAGAGAGGGGGAAAGGGATAGAGAGAGAGGGATAGAAAGATAGAGGGAGAGAGAGAGTGCGGGAGAAAGAGGGATAGAGAGGGAGAAAGAAAGATACATAGAGAGAGAGCGAGATCTCCCATTTCTCTCCAGCCCCTTTCACCACCTCAGGACATCCCAAAGCTTCACGGCCAAAGAAGGACTTTTTTTGAAGTGTGCTCACTGTTGTAATGTGGGAAACGCAGCAGCCGATTTGCGCACAGCAAGATCCCACAAACAGCGATGTGACTAATTAACCAGATCATCTGCTTTTTTTTTAGTGATGTTGGTCGAGGGATAAATATCGGGGCCCAGGACCCCGGGGAGAACTCCCCCCCTGCTCTTCTTCCAATAGTGGCCGTGGGATCTTTTGCACCCACCCGAGAGGGGCAGACGGGGCCTCGGTTTAATGTCTCATTCCGAAAGACGGCACCTCCGACAGTGCGGCGCTCCCTCAGTACTGACCCTCCGACAGTGCAGGGCTCCCTCAGTACTGACCCTCCGACAGTGCAAGGCTCCCTCAGGACTGACCCTTCGACAGTGCAGGGCTCCCTCAGTACTGACCCTCCGACAGCATGGCGCTCCCTCAGTACGGACCCTCTGACAGTGCGGCGCTCCCTCAGTACGGACCCTCCGACAGTGCGGCGCTCCCTCAGTACCGACCCTCCGACAGTACGGCGCTCCCTCAGTACCGACCCTCCGACAGTGCGACCCTCCCTCAGTACCGACCCTCCGACAGTGCGGCGCTCCCTCAGTACTGACCCTCCGACAGTGCGGCGCTCCCTCAGTACCGACCCTCCGACAGAGCGGCGCTCCCTCAGTACTGACCCTCCGACAGCGCGGCGCTCCCTCAGTACTGACCCTCCGACAGTGCGGCGCTCCCTCAGTACTGACCCTCCCTCATTACTGGGCAACCAGGGAGCGTGGGCCTGGATTATGGGGCTCGAGTCTCTGGAGTGGGGGCTCGAACCCACGCCCTTCTGACTCGGAGAGGGGGAAGAGGGAGCGTCCCACTGAACCAGGACTAATTTCTATTGAGTGTCTGTGCCTCATTTTACGCTAAATCATCAAGTTCCCCTTTTCAGTGACTCCAGCGATGTGGTTGTTTCTTAATTGCCCTCTGAAATGGCCCAGCAAGCCACTCAGTTGTAAAATCTCGCTACGAAAAGTCATAATAAGAATAAAACCGGACGGACCACCCGGCATCGGACCACCAGGCACCGGACACGACAAAGGCAAACCAAGCCCAGTCAACCCTGCAAAGTCCTCCTCACTAACATCTGGGGACTTGTGCCAAAATTGGGAGAGCTGTCCCACAGACGAGTCAAGCAACAGCCTGACATAGCCATACTCACAGAATCACACCTTTCAGCCAATGTCCCAGACTCTTCCATCACCATCCCTGGGTATGTCCTGTCCCACCAGCAGGACAGACCCACCAGAGGTGGCGGTACAGTGATATACAGTCAGGTGAGAGTGGCCCTGGGAGTCCTCAACATTGACTCTGGACCCCGTGAAATCTCATGGCATCAGGTCAAACATGGGCAAGGAAACCTCCTGCTGATTACCACCTACCGCCCTCCCTCAACTGATGAATTAGTCCTCCTCCATGTTGAGCATCACTTGGAGGAAGCACTGAGGGTAACAAGGGCACAGAATGTACTCTGGGTGGGGGACTTCAATGTCCATCACCAAGAGTGGCTCGGTAGCACCACTACTGACCGAGCTGGCCGAGTCCTGAAGGACCTAGCTGCCAGACTGGGCCTGCGGCAGGTGGTGAGCGAACTAACATGAGGGAAAAACTTACTTGACCTCGACCTCACCAATCTACCTGTCGCAGATGTATCTGTCCATGACAGTACTGGTAGGAGTGACCACCGCACAGTCCTCGTGGAGACGAAGTCCCGTCTTTGCACTGAGGACACCATCCAACGTGTTGTGTGGCACTACCACCGTGCTAAATGGGATAGATTCAGAACAGATCTAGAAGTTCAAAACTGGGCATCCATGAGGCGCTGTGGGCCATCAGCAGCAGTAGAATTGTATTCCAGCACAATCTGTAACCTCATGGCCCGGCATATTCCTCACTCTACCATTACCAACAAGCCAGGGGATCAACCCTGGTTCAATGAGGAGTGTAGAAGAGCATGCCAGGAGCAGCACCAGGCATACCTAAAAATGAGGTGAAGCTACAACTTAGGACTACAAGCATGCTAAACAGTGGAAGCAACATGCTATAGACAGAGCTAAGCGATTCCACAACCAACGGATCAGATCAAAGCTCTGCAGTCCTGCCACATCCAGTTGTGAATGGTGGTGGACAATTAAACAACTAACAGGAGGCGGAGGCTCTGCAAACATCCCCATCCTCAATGATGGCGGAGTCCAGCACGTGAGTGCAAAAGACAAGGCTGAAGCGTTTGCAACCATCTTCAGCCAGAAGTGCCGAGTGGATGATCCATCTCGGCCTCCTCCCGATATCCCCACCATCACAGAAGCCAGTCTTCGGCCAATTCGATTCACTCCACGTGATATCAAGAAACGGCTGAGTGCACTGGATACAGCAAAGGCTATGGGCCCCGACAAGATCCCATCTGTAGTGCTGAAGACTTGTGCTCCAGAACTAGCTGCGCCTCTAGCCAAGCTGTTCCAGTACAGCTACAACACTGGCATCTACCCGACAATGTGGAAAATTGCCCAGGTATGTCCTGTCCACAAAAAGCAGGACAAATCCAATCCGGCCAATTACCGCCCCATCAGTCTACTCTCAATCATCAGCAAAGTGATGGAAGGTGTCGTCGACAGTGCTATCAAGCAGCACTAACTCACCAATAACCTGCTCACCGATGCTCAGTTTGGGTTCCGCCAGGACCACTCGGCTCCAGACCTCATTACAGCCTTAGTCCAAACATGGACAAAAGAGCTGAATGCCAGAGGTGAGTTGAGAGTGACTGCCTTTGACATCAAGGCAGCATTTGACCGAGTGTGGCACCAAGGAGTCCTCGTAAAATTGAAGTCAATGGGAATCAGGGGGAAAACTCTCCAGTGGCTGGAGTCATACCTAGCACAAAGGAAGATGGTAGTGGTTGTTGGAGGCCAATCATCTCAGCCCCAGGTCATTGCTGCAGGAGTTGCTCAGGGCAGTGTCCTAGGCCCAACCATCTTCAGCTGCTTCATCAATGACCTTCCCTCCATCATAAGGTCAGAAATGGGGATGTTCGCTGATGATTGCAAAGTGTTCAGTTCCATTCGCAACCCCTCAGGTAATGAAGCAGTCTGAGCCCGCATGCAGCAAGACCTGGACAACATCCAGGCTTGGGCTGATAAGTGGCAAGTAACATTCGTGCCAGACAAGTGCCAGGCAATGACCATCTCCAACAAGAGAGAGTCTAACCACCTCCCCTTGACATTCAACTGCATTACCATCGCCAAATCCCCCACCATCAACATCCTGGGGGTCACCATTGACCAGAATCTTAACTGGACCAGCCACATAAATACTGTGGCTACAAGAGCAGGTCAGAGGCTGGGTATTCTGCGGCGAGTGACTCACCTCCTGACTCCCCAAAGCCTTTCCACCATCTACAAGGCACAAGTCAGGAGTGTGATGGAATACTCTCCACTTGCCTGGATGAGTGCAGCTCCAACAACACTCAAGAAGCTCGACACCATCCAGGACAAAGCAGCCCGCTTGATTGGCATCCCATCCACCACCCTAAACATTCACTCCCTTCACCACCGGCGCACCGTGGCTGCAGTGTGTACCATCCACAGGATGCACTGCAGCAACTCGCCAAGGCTTCTTCGACAGCACCTCCCAAACCCGCGACCTCTACCACCTCGAAGGACAAGAGCAGCAGGCACATGGGGACAACACCACCTGCACGTTCCCCTCCAAGTCACACACCATCCCGACTTGGAAATATATCGCCGTTCCTTCATTGTCGCTGGGTCAAAATCATGGAACTCCCTTCCTAACAGCACAGTGGGAGAACCTTCACCACACGGACTGCAGCGGTTCAAGAAGGCGGCTCACCACCACCTTCTCAAGGGCAATTAGAGATGGGCAATAAATGCCGGCCTCGCCCAGCGACGCCCACATCTCATGAACGAATAAGAAAAAAAATCACTTGTTGATTTTAATCAAGACTGGACTTCCAGCGATTGTGAAATTATTTCAACAGAAGCAGCAGAAGTTTCGATGAATTGTGTTCAAACCACAACTGACAAATGACACGGAGCCTTGTGTCACACCCAGCGAGGGAGAGATAATGGAAAGAAGGGTGGGGTCATGGTGTCAGGGAGGCTCAGGGCCTCGATCGCCCCCAACTCCGAGTCAGAAGGTCGTGGGATCGAGCCTCATAATCCAGGGAGGGGAGGATATATATTAACGTTCGTCACAGTAACGATCGTCACAGTAAGGATCGTCACGTTAACGATCGTCACGTTAACGATCGTCACGGTAACGATCGTCACGTTAACGATCGTCACAGTAACGATCGTCACGTTAACGATCGTCACAGTAAGGATCGTCACGTTAACGATCGTCACAGTAACGATCGGCACGTTAACGACCGTCACATTAACGACCGTCTACAGTAACGACCGTCACATTAACGACCGTCACATTAACGACCGTCACATGAACGATCGTAACGATCGTCACAGTAACGATCGTCACATTAACGATCATCACAGTAACGATCATCACATTAACGATCATCACATTAACGACCCATAACTGTATCCCCCTGAGACACATCTCCAGCTCGTACCATTCAATCTCATTTAATCCCCTGGCTGGTCAACCAAGGTGGGCGGTTGGGGGGAGGCCTGTTGTTGGGGACGGCAGGAGGAGGCCACGGTGCCCAGTGTCCAATCGGTGTGAGCCTGCGGCCCCCCACGAGATGCTCAGGTCGGGGAGCGAGCTGTTCAGCTCTGGGTCTGTGCCCAGTGAGTCGGGAACAGTGGGGACCGGCTCGTGATTTCAAACTGGTCCTTGTGTCTCGCGACTGGACAATCTGGTAATTCTCTCTCATCGTACAATGGCGTGTGTGTGAGTGTCTGTGTGTGAATGTCTGTGTGTGTGTCTGTGTGTGAGTGTCTGTGTGTGAGTGTGAGTGTCTGTGTGTGTGTGTGAGTGTGAGTGTCTGTGTGTGTGTGTGTGAGAGTGTGTGTGTATGTGTGTGTGTGTCTGTCTGTCTGTGAGTGTCTGTGTGTGTGTGTCTGTGTGTGTGTGTGTGAGTGTGTGGTTGTGTCTGTGTGTGTGTGTCAGAGTGTGTGTGTGTGTGAGAGTGTGCGTGTGTGTGTGTGTGTGTGTGTCTGTCTGTGAGTAGAGTGTCTGTGTGTGTGAGTGTCTGTGTGTGTGTGTGTGTGGTTGTGTCTGTGTGTATGTGTGTATCTGTCTGTCTGTGTGTGTGTGTCTGTGTGTGTGTGTGTGGTTGTGTGTGTATGAGAGTGTGTGTGTGTGTGTCTGTGAGTGTCTGTGTGTGTGTCGGTGTGTGTCTGTGTGCGAGTGTCTGTGTGTGAGTGTGTGTGAGTGTCTGTGTGTGTCTGTCTGTGTGTGTGTCTGTGAGTCTGTGAGTGTCTGTCTGTATGTGGAGTGTCTGTGTGTGTGTGTGTCTGTATGTGGAGTGTCTGTGCGTGTGTGTCTGTGAGTGTCTGTCTGTATGTGGAGTGTCTGTGTGTGTGTCTGTGTGTCTGTGAGTCTGTGTGTGTGTGTGTGTGTGTGTGAGTGTCTGTCTGTATGTGGAGTGTCTGTGTGAGTGTGTGTGTGTGTGTGTGTGTCTGTCTGTATGTGGAGTGTCTGTGTGAGTGTGTGTGTGTGTGTCTGTCTGTGTGTGTGTGTCTGTGAGTGTGTGTGTCTGTCTGTATGTGGAGTGTCTGTGTTTGTGTGTCTCTGTGTGTGTGTGTCTGTGTGTGAGTGTCTGTGTGTGTGTGTCTGTCTGTGAGTGTCTGTCTGTATGTGGAGCGTCTGTGTCTGTGTCTGTCTGTGTATCATTTCTAAGTGACCCTTTCTTTAATTTCAGTGAAGTGAATCTCCCCAATCCAGCGTCACTCCCCACGAGTTGGTTTAAACCCTCGACAGGCGGACGGTTGGTTGGGACAGTGAGTGATTAATCTCACCTCCACTTCCTCTCGGAGTTGGTATCGTCCCCCGCGGGGATAGGAGGAGGGGGCTGGTGAGGGGCGGAAAGGTTTAAAAAGGAGGGAGCGGGGCAGAGAGAGAAGGAGAGACGGAGAGAGGGAGGCTCGGAGAGACAGAGAAAGACGGAGAGACGGAGAGAGAGAGACGGAGAGAGACAGAGAGAGAGACACCATGAGCAGCGATAAACTCGGTGGTTTAGGGCAGACGATCGCTGCCACTGAATGTCCCTGTTTTGGAATGCAAGAATCACGGCAGCGACTCGCGCACAGCAAGATCCCACAGACAGCAACGTGATAAATGATCTGATCCGAAAGACGGCCCCTCCGACAGTGCGGCGCTCCTCAGTACTGACCCTCGACAGTGCGGCGCTCCCTCAGTACTGACCCTCGACAGTGCGGCGCTCCCTCAGTACTGACCCTCCGACAGTGCGGCGCTCCCTAGTACTGACCTCCGACAGTGCGGCGCTCCCTCAGTGCTGACCCTCCGACAGTGCGGCGCTCCCTCAGTACTGACCCTCCGACAGTGCGGCGCTCCCTCAGTACTGACCCTCCGACAGTGCGACCCTCCCTCAGTACTGACCCTCCGACAGTGCGGCCTCCCCTCAGTACTGACCCTCCGACAGTGCGGCGCTCCCTCAGTACTGATCCTCCGACAATGCGGCGCTCCCTCAGGACCGACCCTCCCTCAGTACTGGGAAACCGGGGGAGTGTCGTACCTGGATTATGGAGCTCGAGTCTCTGGAGTGGGGGCTCGAGCCCACGATCTCTAGACTCAGATGAGGAGAGAGAGAGAGGGAGAGAGAGACAGAAAGAGAGAGACAGAGAGAGAGAGAGAGAGGGAGGGAGGGAGGGAGGGAGAGAGAGAGGGAGAGAGGGTGGGAGAGGGAGAGAGAAACAGAGAGAGAGAGAGAGAGGGACGGAGGGAGAGAGAGACAGAGACAGTGAGAGAGAAGAGAGAGAGGGAGGGAGAGAGAGAGAGAGCGAGGGAAAGGGAGGGAGAGAGAGGGGAGAGAGACAGAGAGAGAGAGAGAGAGACAGAGCGAGAGAGACAGAGAGGGAGGAGAGAGAGAGAGACAGACAGAGAGAGGGAGGGAGGGAGAGAGAGAGGGAGAGAGGGTGGAGAGGAGAGAGAGAAACACAGAGAGAGAGAGAGGGATGGAGGGAGAGAGAGAGACAGAGACAGAGAGAAAGAGAGAGAGAGGGAGGGAGAGAGAGAGAGAGAGCGAGGGAAAGGGAGGGAGAGAGAGGGGAGAGAGACAGAGAGAGAGAGAGACAGAGCGAGAGAGACAGACAGAGAGGGAGGGAGAGAGAGAGAGACAGGACAGAGAGAGGGAGGGAGGGAGAGAGAGAGCGAGGGAGGAGGGAGAGTAGAGAGGGGGAGAAAGAGAGAGGGAGGGAGGAGAGGGAGAGAGAGAGCGGGAGAGAGAGAGAGAGAGAGGGAGAGAGAGAGAGATGGAGAGAGAGAGGGTGGGAGAGAGAGAGGGAGAGAGAGAGGGAGGGAGAGAGAGAGAGATGGAGGGGAGAGAGGGAGAGAGAGGGAGAGGGAGGGAGAGAGACAGAGAGACGGGGGGAGGGAGAGAGAGAGAGAGCCACGGCTGACACCTGAACAAATCGGGCGACTGGGGGAAATTGGTGAAAGCTTTTTCTAAATTTCATTGTGACCGTTTTCAGCTGAAGTCACAAGGTCGAGGAGAAATTGCAGAAAAAATTCCAAGTGTTTCATGCAATCTCGTTTACTTCACAAGTCGTCCAAGGAACGAAACCACTTTGTTAAGGTAAGAAAAGGCACGAACAGCCCCTTTAACGGGGTGAAACGTCCCCACGGCCCTCCACAGGAGCGTAAATCAGAGTAAAATTCCCCACCAAGACCCATGAGGAGATATTAGGACAGGAGAGCAAAAGCTCGGGCAAAGAGGGAGGTTTTAAGGAGCGTCTTAAAGGAGGAGAGAGAGAGACGGAGAGGTTTAGGAGGGAATTCCAGAGCTCAGGGGCCCAGGCAGCTGAAGGCACGGGGCCGCCAATGGTGGAGCGATGGAAATCGGGGGGATGGACAAGAGGCCGGAATTGGAGGAGGGCAGAGATCTCGGAGGGTCGTAGGGGCTGGAGGAGGTTACAGAGATAGTGAGGGAGGGAGCGAGGGGCCGTGGAGGGATTTGAAGGCGAGGATGGAGAATTTGAAAATCGAGGTGTTCCCGGAACCCTGACCACAAAAGCTCGGCTCTCGTTCTAGGAATTCCCAAAGTGTTGAGAAATAATAATGAGGGTGTTCCAGAGATTGAGGTGTGTCTCTCACCACAGAGACCGCCCAATTCCATCTCCCGTAACATCGTCCGTCTCCGTCCCTGCCTCAGCTCATCTGCTGCTGAAACCCTCGTCCGTGCCTTTGTTACCTCCAGACTGGACTATTCCAATGCTCTCCTGGCGGTCTTGCACCTCCCACCCTCAGTAACCATCAACTCATCTGATGCCCCCCCGAATATCCTAACTCGCACCGAGTCCCGTTCACCCCTCACCCCCTGTGCTCGATGGACCCACATTGGCTCCCCGGTCCGGGAACGTCTCAGCACCGACCCTCCGACAGTGCGGCACTCCCTCAGTACCGAAGCTCCGACAGTGCAGCCCTCCCTCAGTACCGACCCTCCGACAGTGCGGCCCTCCCTCAGTACCGACCTCCGACTGCGGCGCTCCCTCAGTACCGACCCTCCGACAGTGCGGCGCTCCCTCAGTACTGACCCTCCGACAGTGCGGCGCTCCCTCAGTACTGACCCTCCGACAGTGCGGCGCTCCCTCAGTACTGACCCTCCGACAGTGCGGCGCTCCTCAGTACTGACCCTCCGACAGTGCGGCGCTCCCTCTGTACTGACCCTCCGACAGTGCGGCCTCCCTCAGTACTGACCCTCTGATTTACCCTCTTGTCTCTCCAGATTGTGGTCGGTGCTGGCGATGAGTACCTGCATGTTGTAATTCATGAACCTCTCCCCGCACACGAAGGTGAAGCATCGGTGGTGGACGTACAGTGCGGGAAGAAGCTTTTCGATGAGATTATCTACTTCTAGGGGTAATCGGCAGAGGGCCTGTCCAGAGGGCAGAATGCCGCTCTCCACTCTCCGCAAACCAGCGCCTCTCCTCTCCCCTCCCCTTCATCTCCCGAGCTTCTCTGCACCACGCCTCTGAAGGGCCAGCTCGGCCTGAGGATTCGTGACATAGAGGGAGGCCATTCAGCCCTCGAGCCTGATACACCGGAACAGGAGGAGGCCCATTCATTCCCCCTCGAGCCTGTTACACAGGAACAGGAGGAGGCCCATTCATTCCCACTCGAGCCTGTTACACAGGAGCAGGAGGAGGCCCATTCATTCCCCCTCGAGCCTGTTACACAGGAACAGGAGGAGGCCCATTCATTCCCCTCGAGCCTGTTACACAGGAACAGGAGGAGGCCCATTCATTCCCCCTCGAGCCTGTTACACAGGAGCAGGAGGAGGCCCATTCATTCCCCTCGAGCCTGTCACACACAGGAACAGGAGGAGGCCCATTCATGCCCCCTCGAGCCTGTTACACAGGAACAGGAGGAGGCCCATTCATTCCCCCTCGAGCCTGTCACACACAGGAACAGGAGGAGGCCCATTCATTCTCCCTCGAGCCTGTTACACAGGAACAGGAGGAGGCCCCATTCATTCCCCCTCGAGCCTGTTACACAGGAACCAGGACGAGGCCCCATTCATTCCCCCTCGAGCCTGTTACACAGGAACAGGAGGAGGCCCATTCATTCAGCCCCTCGATCCTGTCACACACCCAAATCGGCCGATCCTTCACGGTCGCTGAGACAGACAATCCTGGAACCCCCACCCTGACCGAACGTCACCATGGGGGGGGGCCCCTTCACCACACGGGTCTGCGGTTGGGTCCAAGAAGGAGGCGTCAGCGCCGTCTTCTCAAGGGGGTGGGCAATGCCTGCCCTCGCCCAGATCCTGCCGAACCAACGGTCAAGAGAAGAACCCCTCAACCCGGTGGATTGGCCCCTCGCTGTCGGGATCCTGCTGTGCGCGGACGCCGGACCAAAGGACCCGTTGAAGACCGCCCAAGGCCTCCGCTTCCGCCACCAGCCCGCTACCCCTAACTCTCCAGCTGTTCGACTGCAGCGGCATCGCGCGCCGCTCCCCTCCCCTCAATAAAATGAATTCTAACGCATTCGCTCGTCTCCTTTGCTTCTTTCGACTGAGGGGCTGGGGACTGAGCGTTAACCGGCAAGGGGGGAGGGGTGCTGGGGTGGGTGGGGGCTGTCTTGCACTTCCTGGGGGTGTTTGGGGTGGGGGGGTGTGAGGCGAGGGGAGAGGCTGATTATCACACTGCCATTTCATTCGTTGTCGGGCTCAGGCTGACGGGGTCAGGCCCTCGTAGTTACCATTCGCTGCTGCCGGTGTGATGGAGCCGCCCTTTGTGGGGGGCGGGTGGGGGCAGGAGAGAATTCATGGGCGGAAAGAAGCTATTCGACTCTGGGAGGCCGCAGCCCTGCTGGTGCATAAAGCGGAACCGTCTCCTACAATCCCGTTAACTCCCTCTCTCCCTCTCACATTCCCCCCTCTCTCTATCTATCTCTCTCTCTCACATTCTCCCCTCTCTCTCTATCTCTCTCTCTCACACATTCCCCTGTCTGTCTCTCACATCCTCCCTCTCCCTCTCTCTCTCCCATATTCCCCCTCTCTCTATCTCTCCCTCTCACATTCCCCCTCTCTCACATTCCCTTTGTCTCTCTCTCACATTCCCCCTCTCTCTATCATATTGCCCCTCTCCCTCTCACATTCCCCCTCTCGCTCTCTATCTCTCCTTCTCACATTGCCTCTCTCTCTCTCATATTTAACCTCACTCTCACATTCCCTCTCTCTCTCTCACATTCCCCTCTCCCTCTCTCACAAGAGATTGAGAGAGAGAGATAGAGAGAGAGAGAAAGAGATAGCGAGAGAGAGAATGAGGTAGAGAGAGAGAAAGAAAGATTTATAGAGAGAGAAAGAGACAGAGAGAGAGAGAAACAGATCGATGAGAGAGAGAAAGAAAGAGGTAGAGAGAGAGAAAGAGATAGAGAGAGAGAGAGAAAGAAAGAGGTAGAGAGAAAGAGACAGAGAGAGAAACAGATCGAGAGAGAGAGAAGAAAGAGGTAGAGAGAGAGAGAGAAAGAGATAGAGAGAGAGAGAAAGATAGAGAGAGAAAGAAAGAGAGAGAGAGAAAGAAAGAAGAGAAGGAGAGAGATAGAGAGAGAGAAACAGAGAAAGAGATAAAGAAAGAGAGAGAGAGAGAAAGCGAGAAAGAAAGAGAGAAAGAAAGGAAAGAGATAAAGAAAGAAAGAGAGAGAGAGGGAGAAAGAAAGAGATAGAGAGAGCGAGAAACAGAGAAAGATAGAGAACAAGATAGAGAGAGAAATAAGAGAGAGAGAAAAAAAGAGATAGAGAGAGATCGAGAGAGAAAGAAAGAGATAGAGTGAGAGAGAAAGAAAGAGATAGAGAGAGAAAAAAAGAGATAGAGAGAGAAAGAGAGAGTAAGAGAGAATGAAAGAGATCAAGAGAGAATGAAAGAGATAAAGAGAGAGAGAAAGAGATAAAGAGAGAGAAAGAATAAAGAGAGAAAGAAGAGATATAAGAGAGAGAGAAAGAGATACAGAAAGAAAGAGAAAGAAAGAGATAGAGAGAGAAAGAAGGAGAGAAATAGAGAGAGAAACAGAGAAAGAGATAAAGAAAGAGAGAGAGATCGAGAGAAAGAGAGAAAGAAAGAGATAGAGTGAGAGAGAAAGAAAGAGATAGAGAGAGAAAGAAAGAGATAGAGAGAGAAAGAGAGAAAGAGAGAAAGAGGGAAAGAAAGAGATGGAGAGAGAAAGAAGAGATAAAGAGAAAGAAAAAGAGAGAGAGAAAGAGAGAGAGAGGAAAGAGAGAGAGAGAGAGAGAGAGAAAGAAAGAGATTGAGAGAGAGAGAGAGAGGTAAAGAAAGAGATAGAGAGAGAAAGAGATAGAGTGAGAGAGAAAGAAGAGAGAGAGAAAAGAAAGATATAGAGAGAAAGAAAGAGATAAAGAGAGAAAGAAAGAGAGAGAGAAAGAGAGAATGAAAGAGAGAAAGAGAGAAAGAGATAGAGAGAGAGAAAGAAAGAGCTAAAGAGAGAAGAGAGAGAGAAAGAAAGAGACAAAGAGAGAAGAGAGAGGGAGAGAAATGAAAGAGAAAGAGAGAGAGATAGAGAGAGAAAGAAAGAGATAAAGAGAGAAGAAAGAGATAGAGAGAGAAAGAAAGAGATAGAGAGAAAGAGAGAAAGAAAGAGAGAGAGAAAGAAAAAGAGAGAGGAGATAGAGAGAGAAAGATAGAGATAAAGAGAGAAAGAAAGAGATAGAGAGTGAAAGAGAGAAAGAAAGACGTACAGAGAGAGATAGAGAGAGAAAGAAAGAGCTAAAGAGAGAAAGAAAGAGACAGAGAGAGAGAGAGAAATAAATAAAGAGATAGAGAGAGAAAGAAAGAGATAGGAGAGAGAAACAGAGAAAGAGGGAAAGAGATAAAGAGAGAGAGAATGAAAGAGAGAGAGAGAGAAAGAGAGAAAGAGATAGAGAGAAAGAAGAGAAAGAAAGAGATAGAGGGAGAAGAGAGAGAAGAGAAAGAAAGAGATAGAGAGAGAAAGAGAGAGAGAGAGAAGAGAGAAGAAAGAGATAGAGAGAGAGATAGAGAGAGAAAGAAAGAGCTAAAGAGAGAAAGAAAGAGACAGAGAGATAGAGAGAGAGAAAGAAAGAGAGAGAGAGAAACAGAGAACGAGAGAGAGATAGAGAGAGAGAAAGAGAGAGAAAAAGTGAGAAAGAAAGAGAGAGAGAAAGAGAGAAAGAAAAGAGAGAGAGAAAGAGAGAAAGGGGAGGGGAAAAGAGATAAAGAGAGAGAGAGAAAACAGAGAAAGAAAGAGAGAGAGAATGAAAGAGATAGAGAGAAAAAGAAAGAGATAGAGAGAGAAAGAGAGAGAGAGAAAGAAAGAGAGAGAGAGAGAAAGAGAGAAAGAAAGAGATAGAGAGAGAGAAACAGAGAATGAGAGGAAGAGAGAGAGAGAAAGAGTGAGAGAGAAAGAAAGAGAGAGAGAGAAAGAATGAGAGAGAGAAAGAGAGAGAGAAAGAAAAAGATAAAGAGAGAAGGAAAGAGACAGAGAGAGAGAGAAAGAAAGAGATAGAGAGAGAGAAAGAAAGAGATACAGAGAGAGGGAAAGAAAGAGAGAGAGAGAAAGAAAGAGAGAGAGAGAAAGAAAGAGAGAGAGAAACAGAGAAAGAGAGAGAGAGAAAGAAAGAGAGAGAGAAAGAGAGAGAGAAAGAAAGAGAAAGAGAGAGAGATAGAGAGAGGAAAGAAAGAGATAAAGAGAAGAAAGAGAGAGCGAGAAAGAGAGAAAGAGAGAGAAAGAAAGAGACAGAGAGAGAAAGAAAGAGATAGAGAGAGAAAGAAGAGAGAGAGAAAGAGAGAATGAAAGAGATAAAGAGAGAAAGAGAGAATGAAAGAGCTAAAGAGAGAGAGAATGAAAGATGAGAGAGAGATAGAGAGAGAA